>NC_140498.1:82933221-82950721 GCF_964271855.1 Acomys minous
TAGACTTTTCCACCATGAGCAGAAGAATGAGAGACGTTTAAAGAGCCATGAGGTTTTCTGCAAGCCAGTTTCAAAGCAGTTCACCCACCTTTTACCCATCCCAGCACAGACTCTCCTGAAAGTTATTTTCCTCAGTGACAAAAATTATGGGCAGTAGCCCTGATAGCATTTACATTTTTATTTTCCAAATAAATATGTAATTTTTAAATTCAAATTTTTCAAATTTTTATTTTTCAAACCCAGACTCTGTAAAAAGAAATTGCTGCCTGATCATTCTTAAGCATTTTTTGTATAAATTCACAAAGATGGAGATGTTATAGATTGTGTGTCTACACATAACCTGTACGCATGGACTTAATTGTGACTGCTCCATGAATGGGTGGCTTCTTAAAGCTTCAAGCAGGTAATGTAATTTTACATAGGTTTCTATTTTTAAAAATCTATATATGCAGGTGTTACCAAGGCAGTGTGAAACATGCTTGAAAAGACTGCTGTGTTTTTGTATATGTCTTCCCAGAGTATTTTGTGTAGCTCATTGTTACCTAGAAACTGTGGTGTCTCATTGTGTTTTAGTACCTCTAGGCACAGGAGTGTGTGTGTGTGTGTGTGTGTGTGTGTGTGTGTGTGTGTGTGTGTATGGATATATATGTGTGTGTATGTATATGTATATACATACATGTATATGTGTATATATACACACATGTGGTTGATAGTGGTTATAAGCTGACTTTCAGTGGGACATTAAACATTAAAATGCTCAATCAAGGCCAGAGAGGTGGCTCAGCAGGTGAAGGGGCTTGCAGGCAAACCTGACTGCCTGAGTTCAGTTCCACAAGCTAGAAAGAGAAAACTTACTCACTCAACTTGTCCTTTGACACCCACGGGTACTCTATGACAGACACATGCACACAAAACCAATAAATAAATGTAAAAATATTAATTGGTTTTCTGGTGATTTGAATGAAGAGTCTTGGTGGTTTTTGAGTTTTGAGAGAAGGGGAGGAGAAGAGAGAGAAGTAGGAGAGAGGGAAAGCAGGATGGAAGGAGAAGAAAAGGGAAGAGGGAGGAGGAGGAGGAAGCAGGAAGTAACTGAGGAAGAGGGTGAGGAGGAAAAGAGGGGTGAGAGAAAGAGGAGGAGGTGGTAAGGGGAAGAGGAGATGCATAAGGCAGTGCCAGCCCCATGACACAGTGATGTAACAAACTCAGAAGTTTATTTCTAGGACACGCCATCCTAAACTCAGCTTTGTAGCCACGTGGCTTCAGCTAGAATAAGGGACAGTGGCCCCTTACGTGCTCTGAGACCACACCGTTGCCTACTGCAGCCCCTGTCCTCTGCACTCCCAGTCCCTGCTTGAAGCACAGACCTGGGCTGCCTACATCAATTTACTCCCTTCCATGCTGGGCTCCAGATCATGAAACCACCCACTTAATGTCCAAATTGGAGCAATAGGGCTCAGACTTCCTTACAAACGGAATGAATTCGCCGTACAGAGATACTCCCTTTATTTAATTTGCACACAGTGTACAGTAAGAGCTAACCCACAGGTGGCCCTTCTTTCTGAGCTGGTTTTACATGTGTTAATTCAGTTAATCGTCCAGGCAGCACCACCCCCATCCCAGGAGGTTCCAGTATTTTTTTTTCCCCTAAAGCTAAGGGAATTTAACCATCAAGATGTTTTGTTTTAATAAACCAATAATGGGGATACAGAACTCAAAGTCTGAGAATTTGGCTGCAAAGTCCATCTTTCAAGCCACATATCTCCGCCTCTCACCAGCTGCCCGCCCCCTACCCCACCACTGAGATCCGAGATACAGCCTCTAATTCGAGCTCACCTCAGAATACTTTTGGGGGGGGTGGGTAAACCCTCCTCTCAGACAACTTCCTTCCATCTGGTTCACGGAAGCTTCGCAAATATGGGGTGGAAACACACACACACACACACACACACACACACACACACACACGACAAAGGGCCTCATCATGAAGAAATGAATTGACCTCAACTGTGGCAGGAAGAATAACACCTCCCCCTAAAGAAACCCACGAGCTAGTCCCCAGACACGGTGCGTAGCATTGTTCTCACGGCCCAGGGATAGACTGAGGAAGTAGCAGGTGCTGGCTCTGCCCGTTTAACAAAGTACCTGAATCTAGCTAACACAGGAGCCACAAATGTTTTTATAGATTCCATTCCACAGATCTTAGGACCAAGGAAGGCCCAGAGAGGTCTAGCTACTCACCTAAGATTACACAGCTAGTGACAATGCAGGACTCAGAACCAACGCCTATTTCTTTTGAGGAAGAGGCAAAAATGCTCTCTTTGCTGTGACCTTGTTAAAACGCGATTTTATACACCATAGGCATTTTCATATTTACCACATTTCTTTTTACTATATTTTCCCATCTAGGCATCAGAGTTAAGCCAACAAATGTGAAGTGAACAGAATTTGAGGCCAGCAGAGCCTTTGACATCTGGCGGAACTCCTGGTTCCCGTGGGACATGACCTGTGCCTCTGCCAGGTACTGCAGGTGTGTGTGCCCCTCTAGATAAAAGGACCCACCCACCACTCAAGCTTTTTCTTTGTCTGTTCCCTGTGGTCTTTCTCTTTGCCTGCTTTCTGTCCTGCTCTGCCCTCAAGGCTCGCTTGCTGCCTCTAGCCTTTCCCAGGCCCTTACTCCTCTCCCTTATCCCAAAAAAACCCCTTCACACAAGATGTCTTGCACGGTGTAATTTCTCACGGCCATACCTTGGCATGGGTCCACCATGGTACCTCCTCGCTGCATTACTTTTCATAGCAACATTTCCCATGAATGGTTTGATAGATAACAATTTCCCATCAAGCAAAAACTCAATCTGGTCTTTCAGTTGCCAGATCAATATTGGAAAGTGGTGTTGTGGAAAGCTGTGATTCGGGGCTGTATCGATTTAATCAGTTTAATCAATTATACTTTACTGGTGCCATTGTATATGTATAGTTTGGCTGTTCGACATTAAAAGGAATGTGCTTGTATACCTGTCAGAGTCATTTTAAATATGTTATTTTAAAACCCTTTTTAAAACCTCACATTCAATCATAGGAAGATTTTCTTGTTCACATACAGTTACTATAAGCCACAAATGTGACCTGGATCCCAAAGGAACTGAAGCTGTGGGCAGAGGTGAGGTCTATGGTGACCTTGGACCTACTTATGGAATCTGTCACCTCAAAGTCCAATTCTTATTCCAAAGGGAATAATAATACATAGTCTATTCTGAGCTGAACATGAATGAGCCTGGCCCAGGACCCCATATGCTGACAAGCAACTTTATAGCTGGCATCTGTTATCATTAAGAACAAAATGCCAGCCAGGTGTGGTGGCGCACGCCTTTAATCCCAGTACTTGGGAGGCAGAGGCAGGTGGATCGCTGTGAGTTCGAGGCCAGCGTGGTCTACAAAGCGAGTCCAGGACAACCAAGGCTAACAAAAGGAGACCCTGTCTTGGAAAGAAAAACAAACAACAACAAAGAATAAAATGCCACACAACAGATATGATATGGAGAGATTTCTTTGGGAGAAAGAAAGGGTAGAAGAGTTAGGGCCTGGGTTGGCCATGAGAGTAGAGAAAGACAGAGACAGAGATTTTGTGTGTGTGTCTGTGTGTCTGTGTGTGTATGTGAAAGAAAGAGAAAGAGAGAGAGAGAGAGGGAGGGGGGAGGGAGGAGGTGGTGGGTTCGTCCTTTTATAGTCTGGCACACACCTGGTGGCCACAAGTGATGATGGCAGTGCTTGCTAGGCAGCCTAGAGGCAGGCTATTGGATCAGCTTGTAAACTAACATCCCTCCTTTTTCCTATAATTAAACAAATGAGTAGTTAGGGATGGGTGGCGAGAATGAGGACAATGGGCTGCTTCCCACGCAAGACAAATTAAAGTATATAAATGTAGGTTCATTGGAAGCAGCTCTTGGCCACTATGCAAGGGGGGAGGGAGAGAGAGAAACAAACAAACAAACAAACAAACAAACAAAAAACCAAGGGCAACAAAATGTCCAGATTGTATGGTGAAGGGGAAGGAAAAGCCCTTGCCCTGCAAAGTTCTGGGTAGAGAGAGGGACATGCCAGCCATGCTCTGCAGCAAGTAGGGACTGAGGAGTTATGGGAGAACCTGGAGCTGTTTGTCCCGGGTCTGGAGCACAGCATTCCACCCTTTTGTTGATAATAAACGGCTAAGGGGTGAAGAAATCAATCATCTTTGGTACTTCCTGCTGACATGGCGATAGGGGGCCAAAAGGATGAAGTGTTGGCAAAGTCCAGGAAGAGCAGGTTTGTTATGTTTGCTGCTATTCAGCATCTGAGAACATCTGTGCCTAGGAGGGACAACGTAGGTTCAGATGGTGGAATCTGTGAGGTTCTACTGGAGCACCTGTGGGTAGCTGCATTGCGCTGTCTTGGATGTAGGAAATCTGGCAGAATGCTGGAACATGTATATGGGAAGAAGATGAAGTTAAGTAGGTTAGGAAGAAACTTTCTTTTAGGTATACATTTGAAACTTGGGAGAGCGAAGAAGAAAAGAGGCTTGAACATAGGAAGCCTCCTTCCACTCACCCAATTGCTAGCAATAATTTAAAAGTTCCATTTTGGATCTTTAGATCTGTCATTTAAGGTATACTAAGGCCAGGTTTGTTTGTAGAGGCATGTAAGCTTAGCAGCCCATAAATCAGGCATAGGGATCTGAAATTCTCCAGAGGGCATCCCAGAGGGGATGCCACAGGAAGCATAGGAGTCATCCCAAGATGACTATCAAGGCATCCCAAGAGTGAGGTTTGACTAGGCAAAGTTGGTACGATCTGTTCCATCAGCTGTTCAACACTGGTTAGAAACCAAGGGTGTGGCCTAGTTATCTAGTACTAGAATTTCAAGTGTGTAAGGGAGGAAGAGGGAGAGACAAAACTGTGCTGGTAGAGGGGGAAAAAAATCTCACCCAAGGGAGAAGGTCCTAGATGACGGGTTTGGATGTAGGTTGGAAAGAACAGCAAGAAGCGTTTATGCCACCTAGAAGGGAAGACTCAGCAATCAGCAGATGTTCGGTGCAAGAATGTAGCAATTGGGTGGCCAGAAAGGGTAGAGATGGGAGTCCCAAAACCAGGGAAAAGGGAGAGGAACCCCACCCTCTGAAATAGGCGACAGGTGGGAAATTTAGGCTGTTGATTGGCAGTACTTAACATGGATTACATTTGACCTAAGAAGCAGATTTCCCGTAGCTTACAAGAGTCCTCCTAAGTTTACAAAGGAAGATAAATTTTAGACATGTTAACATTTTAGATATGTTAGCGTCAACATTGTTGTCTGCAGTGAAATGTATATTGCAGAAAAAGGCTGTGGGCATACATATTGGTGTGACAGCACAGCACAGTCTTGGGGAAAACCTTTGGGTTATAAGCACGGATACTCACTGAGGTGAGCTTAGGAAAGGCAGAAGCCTCCTGTAGATCAGAAGAGCAAAAGCTCACTTGATCTTAATTTTCAGCATGAGTACACATCATGGAAGAGAGGCTTCTTGCCTCTAAGCAGAAACCTAAATGTATGTAAGTCTAGCACAATGACAAACAATTATTAAAGACTATACTTAAAAGACAAACCAAAGAAAATTTAAAATCTTGAGCTTGGGACTATGATAGTGGAACATATAGTGTTATGTTTTCTGTTTTTGTTTTTGTTTTCACCAAAGTTAGGTTAATAAATCAGAGCTCCAATGAGTAATGTCAAAGCTCTGACTAGTTAATACAACAACAGCACAGCAACAGGAAGAAATTTGAAGCGTTTAAAATATTTTTGGATACCTTAAATCATCTTTTAGAAGCTTTAACATTCATAACTTGAATTTGTCAACCTTTAAAAGAAACGCCGTCTTAGACCCTCAAATACTTTCTTAGAAGCTTTTCTTTGTAGGAAAGATTAAGCTTTGTCTCAGGTGGAAGCAGTCTTGGCGGGCTTTACCCTTGAGGCACACCATGAATACCTTGTGAGAGACTGTTTGGAGCCTTTCTGGGCTTGGAATTCAGGAAGCCTACCTAGGAACCCCACCGTGGCTATTGTTTTTTTAATTGACCCTCGAAGGGAGAAGGGACCGCCCTTTGCATATGACTGGGAAGAGGGAGAAGGAGAGAAGGAGAAGGCGCGGAGAGAGAGGAAAGGACCGGACCAGCTCGTGGGACTGAGACACCTAAGGACCCGTCCTGCCGAACGGATTCCAGGAGGTTTTAATCTTCTGTCCCTTTAACCTTTTTTTCCTTCTTGTATATGCTAGTTGGGTTGTATAATAAAGTTTAATTGTTAATAAACTGAGCCAACATCTGGCGCCCAACGTGGGGCCCGATGGGTTCCACAATCCCTAATGATATGAGGGAAGATTCAGTATTCCACGGGATAGAAATGTTGTTTCAGGGTATTGACAAAATTACAACTGCTGTTACAAAACTCTTTCCTACATTATACTTAGAGGGAATTCTTTGTTTTCTCATTGTCCTTTTATTACAATATTTCATGCTTAAAAAGATTAGAAGACAGGCTAATGGCATAGAAAAGCCGAAAGGGTCAGTAAGTTCTATCCTTTTGAAAAAGATTGCAGATTTGACTGGACAGATAGAAAGGCTGAGGTATGAAAATAAAGGGATGGGAAAACGGATAGAATTTTTGACATTTGGTAGTGATGAAGGACAAAAAATAGAGAGACCGGAAAGCCAAAAAAATAAAAAAGAGTCAATAAGCTCTATCCTTTTGGAAAGAATTACTGACTTGACTGAACAAATAGGCAAAATACAGAGAAAAGTGGAAGGGCTGGAAAAGCAGAAGACACCTTTGGTTAAAAAGGGTGGAGAAGGTCAGAAACCAGAGGCAAAGGAAGCCAGACCGACCAAAAGGTCTTTGGAAGTAAATGTACCAGTGGAGGATACTTCCACAGTCACCCAGGCACCTTCAGCTTTTCCAGTCACTGTAAGACATGTAATCGAGCCAAATGGTGCTGAGGGTCATGACGAAATAGCCTGGTGTCCTGTAGACATGATGGATTTAAAACATTTTAAGGAATCCATCATCAGATATGGTATGCATTCTAACTTCGTTAAACAAATGTTAAACAGCTGGGCCTATCAGAATAGACTTGTTCCCCAAGATTGGAAAAATTTAGTTTCAGCGGTATTGGAAGCAGCACAACAGTTACAGTGGTTATCATGGTGGCGAACAGAGGCTATAAAAATAGAACAAGAAAATATCGCACAGGGAATAAATATTAATAGAGATCAGTTACTTGGTGATGGACCATATACTAACATGAGAGAGCAAATTCAAGCTGACGATAGAGTGATTGAACAATGTCGTAAGGCAGCCTTGAGAGCTTGGGAGCTGGTAGAGGAACCTGGGAAAACAACTATTTCTTTTACTAAGGTGTTCCAAGGACCTCTGGAGCCCTTTACAGAATTTTTGCAGAGATTAGGATCTGCTATGGATAAGGCGATGCCAGATTCTGATAACAAAAAGGCATTAAAACTTATCATGGCTTATGAAAATGCAAATGCTAAATGTAAGAAGGTGCTTAGACCGTTAAAGGAAAGAGGCGCTCCATTAGATGACTGGGTAAAGGAGACAGTTAATATCAACTCTCAGGAATATCAGAATAATATTGTGGGACAAGCTTTAGTCAGAGAGCCCAGATATCATAATACTCGGTGCTTTAATTGCGGTCAAATCGGTCATGTGCAAAGAAACTGTAAAAATAGAAGGCGCACTAACCCAGGAGGAATCGTAACTCATAGAAGAGAACAGGGGGGTTCTGGTTATGATGGTAATGAGGTACCAAGACTCCCAGGGTACTGTAGTCGCTGTGGAAAAGGGAAACACTGGGCTCGGGATTGTCAATCTAAGCGAGATGTGCAAGGCAATATCTTGCCGGCGGGAAACGGCAGGAGGGGGCCATCGGCTCGGGCCCCCGTAAACAATGCCAGCCAAATTCCTTTGGCCAGTCAGGAAGTGACAAACCCACAGGAAAACGGGAACTGAGTGTTAGCGATCTAATGCATGCTACTGAAGGCAGTGCAGCCTTGGATCTGGCTTCAAATATGTCTCTTACCCTAACTCCTCAGGTTGAATGTTACAAATTAAATACTGGTGTTTTTGGACCTTTGCCTTCAGGCACAGTAGAATTGGTTCTGGGAAGAAGCGGGCTGACTTCTCAAGGTTTTATTGTGCATCCTGGTATTATAGATGGAGATTCTAAAGGGGAAATAAAAATCTTGGTATGTGTGAAAAAGGAGATGAAAATTGATGCTGGGGATAGGATTGCTCAACTCCTACTGTTTCCTTACATTAAGGGCAAAGCCGCTCCAGTGGAAAGGACTGGTGCGTTCGGGAGCACAGGGACCCGTGTGTTCTGGCAAACAGTAATTAATGATCAGAGATCTAAGTTAATTATACAATTGAATGGTATTAAAATAGAAGGCTTGGTAGACAGTGGAGCTGACGTCTCCATCATTTGCCAGAAGTCTTGGAACCAAACTTGGCCACTTAAGAAGGTTTATACAGAAATTGTAGGAATTGGCAAGTTATCTCAAATAAAACAAAGTGTACAGTGGCTTGAGTGTGTGGGACCAGATGGGCAGATAGGGAGGCTGAAACCCTATGTGGCTGACATTCCTATAAATCTATGGGGAAGAGACCTTTTACAGCAATGGGGTACTCAGATTACTATTCCTGCAAATACTGAGATAAAGAAGGTTGAAACAATGGGTGAATTGGTATGCGCTTCTAGGGAAGAGATTAATGTAAGTGATCAGAGGCGACCACCAGCTATGCCCATTGTCCAACCTCAGAATTCTTCAGATTTAGAGTGTCAAAATTTATAAGAGGGGCCACTGCTGAGATACCAACCGCCTTGCCCCTAAAATGGATTTCAAACAGACCTGTATGGCAGGAGCAGTGGCCCTTAACAAAAGAAAAGTTACAGGCGCTTCACGGTTTAGTGCAAGAGCAGCTGGAGGCTCAACACATCGAAGAATCTTCCAGCCCCTGGAATTCCCCTGTGTTTGTGGTAAGAAAGAAATCAGGTGGTTGGAGAATGATAACAGATTTGAGGGCCATAAACAAGGTGATTCAACCCATGGGTTCGCTTCAACCTGGAATTCCTTTGCCTTCCTTATTACCTCGGTCTTGGCATATAATTACAATTGATTTAAAAGATTGTTTTTTTACCATACCTCTACACGAGAAGGACAGGGAAAGGTTTGCTTTCTCAGTACCTACTCTGAACAGTAATTCTCCAATGAAGAGATATCATTGGAAGGTACTTCCACAGGGAATGTTAAATAGCCCAACTTTATGCCAGTATTTTGTACAACAACCTTTAGAAATACTTCGTAAGCTGTTTCCTCAATCTATCATATATCATTACATGGATGATATTCTGCTAGCTGATTCTGATCCTAGTATTGTAGAAAAAATGTTTCAGGAAGCACAAAGAATTCTGCCATGCTGGGGATTACAGATTGCGGTGGAAAAAATACAAAGAGGAGATTCAATTACCTATTTAGGCTATAAAATAACTGAACAAAAAATTCGACCACAAAAGGTACAGATCCGTAGAGATCAATTACAAACTCTTAATGACTTTCAGAGATTATTGGGCGATATTACCTGGTTAAGGCCTACAATCGGGTTAGCTACCTATGAGTTAAGTAACTTGTTTCAGATTTTACAAGGGGATTCGGATTTAAACAGTCCTAGGTGTTTAACTGCTGAAACAGAAAAGGAGTTAATTCTGGTGGAACAAAAACTTCAAAAGGCATATGTGGATAGAATTGATCCTGAACTTGGTTACATTTTGGTTATTTTGCCTTCAAAACATTCTCCTACTGGGCTTCTCATACAAAGGGAAGACCGGATTATAGAATGGATATTCCTGCCAAATAAACAAAGCAAAAAATTGAAAACATATATAGAGAAAATTTCTGAATTGATTACAAAGGGAAGAATAAGGTTGCGTCAACTGTCAGGGATGGACCCGGCGGAAATTGTAGTGCCTCTTACTGATTCTGAGATTATGTCACTATGGGTAATTAATGAAGATTGGCAAAAAGCTTGTAGTAATTATTTGGGAGACATTAACAATAGATACCCAAAAAGCAAACGTATACAGTTTATAAAAAGAACTAATTGGATCCTTCCAAGTATTGTAAAGAGGTCACCAATCTCAGGGGCACCCACCTTTTTCACTGATGCAAATAAATCAGGTATGGCTGGTTATAAGTCTGAAAAAATGACCAAGGTGATTAAAAGCCCCTTTACATCAGTTCAAAAATCAGAATTATATGCTATCCTTATGGTTTTGTTAGATTTTCCTGAACCTCTTAATATAATTACTGACTCTCAATATGCTGAAAAGGTTGTTTTGCATATAGAAACTGCTGAATTTACTCCTGATAACACAGAATTGACTACTTTATTTATAGAGCTGCAACAGGTCATCAGAAACAAAAATTATCCCTTGTATATTACTCATATTCGATCCCATACAGGTTTACCAGGTCCATTGGCACAAGGAAATGAAGAGATCGACAAATTGTTGATAGGTAATGTATTCAAAGCCTCCAAATTTCATGAAAAACATCATGTCAATGGTAAGGGGTTGAAGAAAAGATTTTCTATCACTTGGCAACAAGCTAGAGAAATAATTAATAAATGTCCTACATGTTCCTTATATAGTCAACTACCATTACCTGCTGGAATTAACCCTAGAGGTAACAAAAGGAATAAAATTTGGCAGATGGATGTGTTTCATTTTGCAGAATTTGGAAAAATGAGATATGTGCATCATACCATTGATACCTATTCAGGTTTTCAATGGACAACTGCCTTAAGTTCTGAAAGGGCTGACTGTGTGATTACTCATTTACTAAAAATAATGGCATTTATGGGAATACCTACACAAATTAAGACTGACAATGCTCCTGCATATGTGTCCCTTAAGATGAAAAACTTCTTTATGTATTATAATATAAAACATGTTACTGGTATACCTCACAATCCCACAGGACAAGCAGTTGTGGAAAGAGCTAATCGTACCTTAAAAAAAATACTTATTAAACAAAAGGGAAGGGTAAAGACACCCAGGGATCGATTAAATAATGCTTTGTTGACTCTAAATTTTCTTAATGTGAATGATGAAGGGACGTCAGCTGCGGAGAGACATTGGATAATAGAAAAAACTAAAGAATTGGGGCAACCAATATTCTTCAAGGACTTGGAAAGTATGAAATGAAAACCTGCAGTAGTTTTGAGATGGGGTCGTGGGTATGCGTATGTTTCCACAGGGAGTGAAAATATATGACTACCAACTAAACTTATAAAGATTAGATCTGACCATATAACAAGTGAATCTTAAGAGCTACCTGGTTCTTAACAGCTTGACATTGTTCCTCACAGCTTGGAGAACTAATGCCCTCTTCTGTCCTATTGGTGTATATGCAGGTAGAGCCCTGTATTTGCAAAAAGCAGGACAATGCTGAAGACAGCAGGCAGCATGGGTGATTTAACCCCAAAAGCATGCCTCTGGCACCTCGAACAAGATGCCTCAAATGATGTTCCCTTGAAAATTATATATGTACTAATATACCTGTACTAATGATTTATAAAGTCTGCTTACTTTCAGAACAAAAAACAGGACAATTATGAAGATCGAACTTCTGCCTCTGGCACTACTGCTTCTTCCAGAAATTGCATGCATATTAACAATAAATCGGCTAGCCGAAAGGATCGATCCCAAAAGGACTGGACAAAAAACAACTAGCTTTTCCAGCGCTTGGCCAATATATTATTTTTCTTGGGTACCCGAAAAATATTTTTCTCTTAAACAGCATCAAGTAATTTTGAGAACACGACGCCCCCATTCCCAGTAGGTGGGATGTGTGTTTTTGGTGGGTTACCAATGCTCATCTTTGCCTAACGGGGTTATTTACAATTAATAAAAGTTCATTTGGGGATTTCTTTCTTCTATCTTTCTTTCTCTCTTACTTTCTATCCCTTTTAATATTAAGAAAAAGGGGGGAAGGAAGGGAGGATACAGGATTGTAGAATAAAAGGTAGATTATTGAATCTACTAACTTAAAAATTTCTACATTAGTATTGTAAATTGATGGAAATTTAAGACTTTTGATTGATGGAAATTTAAGACTTCAACTTTTGCTTCACATTGATATGAACTTAAATTGTATATTCCATTCATTTTTGCCTTATGTATTGTATGTTATATGTTGACAAAATATTGTATATTGTATGTCAGAAATTTACGTTCTTTTTGTTCAATGTTTATTTGATGTATTATTCATGTACCACTAATGTCTTATAAAAAACTGTTTGGAATCATCGGGGATAAAAGTTGGTATTTAGTTACGTAAAAATCCTATTAGATACTCACTTTGTTATAGAGCAGGCTTGTTTAATAGCTTGTCTATGTCTTCAAAGGAATAGATTGATAACTGTAAAAATAGATAAATTTGCTCTTCAAACTCTTCAGAGATCCACAGAATATGGCATTTAATGATGAGGGCTTTCCTGACAGAGAGAGACATCCGCTCCTGGCCGCCTCTCCATTTGCATCATTGAAGATGGGGGCTTCAAGAGACGCTGGTGACAGAATGGTCACTAGACGGAAAAACTGCTCTGCTACTGCTCTTATCTCTACGGCTGATGACAGGCTGACTGTCTGCAACGATCAACAATGATGCTGGAAAGATGACTGTCCAGCTTTAAAGAGAATAGATGGACCAGACCGTCGGATTTCCTGCCAGCAAAAGCAGTTCGTTGGATGTTTTGGGCCGAAAGGCTGAAGACTGATTGCCCCAATAAAGGAGAGAATTCGGTGACTATCCAGGCAGTCTGCTCTCTCTGTACCCTACAACTTGGAAGTTGCCTGCCAGCACTTCCTTTATTAGATAGATTTTCCTTCTTGGGTCTCTGATGGGATTGAAGACTAGATAGCCACAGTGTTACTAGAAGCTTTAGTAGATTAATAATTACAATTTCTCATGAAAGAAAAGGACTCTCTTTGGTAGGATAGTGGTATACTTTCCCTTAGGTTAACAAGTATAAAAGGACTTTGTTATGTTCTTGATTCCTGATGAGTATGTATATATGTATATATGTGTATATAGTTCTTAATTTTTTAAAGAGAAGGGTGAGGTGTAGGAAAGATTAAGCTTTGTCTCAGGTGGAAGCAGTCTTGGCGGGCTTTACCCTTGAGGCACACCATGAATACCTTGTGAGAGACTGTTTGGAGCCTTCCTGGGCTTGGAATTCAGGAAGCCTACCTAGGAACCCCACCGTGGCTATTGTTTTTTTAATTGACCCTCGAAGGGAGAAGGGACCGCCCTTTGCATATGACTGGGAAGAGGGAGAAGGAGAGAAGGAGAAGGCGCGGAGAGAGAGGAAAGGACCGGACCAGCTCGTGGGACTGAGACACCTAAGGACCCGTCCTGCCGAACGGATTCCAGGAGGTTTTAATCTTCTGTCCCTTTAACCTTTTTTTCCTTCTTGTATATGCTAGTTGGGTTGTATAATAAAGTTTAATTGTTAATAAACTGAGCCAACATTTCTTTTTAACTTAAACTTCTGTATCCTTATCTAATTATTTACCATGAGACACAGGTGAAATTGCTGTGAGCAATCATTGTCCTTTAGCTAAAGGAATGGTAAAAGATTGCATCTGAGACCTGCTTTTTAAGTTTGGTAACAAGGAAGACTATCTAAACCTGAGAGTAGCAACTCTAGGAGTAAGACTTAAGGCCTGATCCCCTGTATATGAAAAGGGCTGAGAAGTTATCTGAAGCCTGTTTATCCTTAACATGAGGTCTGTGAGTAAAGCTAACTTGTTTGCCTTTTAAATAAGAGATCTAGTAGTTAGTAGTTTTAATTAGCTAGTGAACTGACTAATAGAGGAACATGGTGGATTTTTTCGGGGTAAGGAGCTAATTGACTATGTGCTAGCTGTCAAGCTACCATTAACTTAGCCATCAACGGGATCAGAGACCCTTGAAGGATAAATTGTAACCTAAATAGATCTAGTATTAATCATAATAACAGAGGTGACAAGTCAGTCATAGTCCACTACCTAGACAGGTGTCTCAGGCTCCTGTGGTTATCATGGTACCATGGGCAGAGGCCGTCCAGCCATCAGGCACAGAGGATGGGAAACTTTCTGTGGAAGAAGAACATGGGAGAGTAGGACCTTATCTCATTTTCAGCAGCATGAGACAGTAATTCCCCAGGTGTCCAATTTGCCCACAGTTCAGGCTGTTCCCTAGCAGAGGGCAAGGCATTAGGGGGAAGTCTTGCCTAAGGATTAGCATGAAATTATCTGCTGTGGTGCCCAGATCTTTTCAGAGACCTTGAGGAGACACTGCTAGGATTTGGGAATCTTTGTGTATCATAATAAGTTTACACACCTATCAAATGCCGTATTCAGCAGATCTCTGACAAGCTCAGAGGGTTATCATATCTGATTTAATCTTTATCTTTGCTTATCTGCTCTAACCTACATCTTGAAAACATTTTCCTGCATAATTTAGTTTATAAAAGGCCCATAGTTTATTTAAAAAAAAAAAGGTACAGCTATATTAATAGATTAGCAAAATCAAGGCTAAGCATATTTGAGGCAGTGGTTTTTTAACCTTTTTTGAGCAAGTATTTGAGTTTTAATATTGTAAACAAATGAATACCTCTAGATGTAATGTATCCCAATTTCTAAGGTTGGTAATACAACAGGATATTGTAATACAGCTTTAAGACCACATCTAACAACTGGTAAAGACACAATTAGTTAGACGTACATTTTAAATAAGCTTGTTTACCTGAATAAACCTTTAAAACCTTTAAACAATAAAACATTTTGAACCAGGGTTAAATCACATATATAACATGTTGTAAAAAATATAACTTTGTATTTCTATGAAAATCCATACTAGTTTAAAGTGAGAGTTGTTACTTTCTTAGTCTAAAAAGAAGATAAAAGTTTTTTGTTGTTGTTTTGGTTTTTGGTTGGTTGGTGGTTTTGGGTTTTGTTTGCTTGTTTGTTTGTTTGAGAGTAGAAAAGAAATCAGAGAGAGGAATTTTTGTTTTTTGTTTTTTGTTTTTTAAGTGTTGGAAAGTACAGTCTTAGAGATAAAAGATAAGATATCTGGGAAGTGTTTGTTTGTGGTTGTTTTAGGAATTTTAATGAGGCCAGGTTTTTATAAAGATCCCTTAAAGAAGGGCAAGTGCAACCTTTTGGAATCTTGTAGAAGTGCAGGGACCTGGTATGTGAGAAGGTGAAGGGATATAGAAAAAGAAGGGAAGTTTTTAGTGTTTTCCCAATTGGGCTGTGTGATGAAACAATTTAGAAACTACATGACTCCAAAAGCTTGGAGGTCTAGATTGGAACATCATTCCCATGGGTGGGTGAAGAGAGAGATGGGTCCCAGAGGCCTGGGGACTAGAAATTAGTTGGCACCAGCTGGCCAAATGTGTCATCACACAGTTTGCTAGTGGCCAGGGAAGGCTACTGAGTGGCAGGATTTTACCTGCTACCAGGATTTTCATAGTGCAAGAAAGAGGGAAAGAAAACCGTGCCAGTTGGGAAAGAAAATCTCATCCAGGGAAAGTGTCCTTATTAAGGTCAGTGAAAATGGCCGGCTATTGCCGCTTGCCCTGGACAGGAAGGGAAAACATGTGGAGGCAGTCAGTGGTGCTTAGTGGTCGGTGGACAGAAGGCAAGTTGTTACAGGTGCTGTAGCGGGTACAATTTGTTCCAGCATGCATGCAGTACTGGAAGAGCCTTTCCCAGGCAGTGCACCAATGTTATCATTAAACATGATCATGATGCTACTCAACAGATATGATATGGGAAGATTTATTTGGACCTGAGTAGGCCATGAAAGTAGAGAAAGACAGAGACAGTGAAGGAGAAAAGTGGGGAAAGGGGGCACCCCTTATGAAGACAGGCAGAGAGAGGGAAGCTGAGGAGGAGGAGGAGGAGAGGGGGAGAGAGGGGTCGGAGGGGGGGTAGAAAGGGGGAGAGAGAGAGAGACTGGGCCTGGTTCTAGGCTTTTGGAATTGCAAATCAAACCTCCCAGAGACACACCCCCTCCAATAAGGCCACACCTCCTAATCCCCCCAAGCTGTCCATCAACAGGAGACTAAGCCAGGAGTCCAAGGAAGCCGTTCTCATTCAAACAGCCACACTGCTATTCTACTCCACCTCACCCACGCCAACACTGGGCAAGCAAGTGACCACATTTCATCACCCATGCTCCTGGGGCTCAGCACTTTTACCAGATGACCCAAATCCTAAATAATCACTTGGCGGTCCCTATCATCTCAGCTGTCATGTTCTGAACTCAATTCTACTGTAAAAGCCTCTGAAAGCCAAGATTAGGGAAATTTTCTTGGGCTGTGTCTTCGCTAATTGGCCTTATTTGATTTTGGTTAAGAGAAAGAGGGGCAGGAGGGAGAGAGAGACACACACAGAGACAGAGGGAGGAGGAGGAGGAGGAAGAAGAAGAAAAGGAGGAGTCAGAGTCCCATTTTGATATTTTAAAACATGCCCATCCCGTCGTCCCCTCTTCCTGGTCTTTTTACTTCTTCCAGATTAACCGCCCCCCCCCTTCTCCTTTCAAGACATAGCTCTGTTAATCTATGCTGCTATGCCTCTATTTATTTCTCCTTTCATGTGTGGGTCTGTGGGTGCAGGGCAAAAATCTAGAGTCTTCATGTAAGAAAAGGCATGCAGCGTTTGTCTTTCTAAGCCTGGCTTATTGCTTTTAACCTTTTAACCTAATGATGTCCAATTCCATCCACTTATCTGAGATGCTCATAATTTTGATCTTTAGAGCTAAATGTGTTCTCAGGGTAAATTTCTTCAGTCAGTCCTGTGGTTGAGAGAGAGAGAGAGAGAGAGAGAGAGAGAGAGAGAGAGAGAGAGAGAGAGAGAGTCTCTGCACCATGGGTGGGCTCCTTTTTTCCCACAGGCACTGGAATGGGCTTTATTTTCTTGGATGGGTCTCTCTCAGCAGGATGACTCCAGTTCCTTAAGAAGAAATTTAGGTTGTAAAAGGCAGAAAAGGGCTTTTAACGGTGTATTTGCATCTCAAAAGCACAGAGGGGGTTAACAATTACGGCCTTCCCAGAGTGAAAGGGGCTGGCTAAATGTTCTAAATTCCCTAAGACCTGGCACGAAGTGTGTGGGCCAGTGGTTACAGCTTTGTTAAAATGAAGGGAGTCGGTAAGGTGGTGGGGCCCACAGCTGGAGACACTATGGCCCTTTAAATTTGCCCTGGCTGACATTCCTTCTGACATGGGGCTATCTACACCCTCGGTCGTTAGTCAGCTTTCTGTAGCTCTAAGAAACTTCTGAAAGAAATAAACATCAGAGCTTGCAAACGTGTTCAACGGCTTGCCTTGTTTCTGGGCTATAGGCTGGCAGACCAGGGTCAGAAAAAAGCAG